>NC_140580.1:1156646108-1156691108 GCF_964204655.1 Triturus cristatus | reverse complement strand
ACCAAACGCCGTGCCATGATGAAGGGAAAAATCTCGAAACGCGTAGGCAGAAGGCGCCTTACCATGCTGTGGGATTCTCCCTGACTCCGCTGCTGTCTCCCGAATAAACCAAGGAAAAATCGAGCGTTGTGTGGGTGTCTTCATTTGCATGGCAATTACGATTGGAATATGTGGTGGCCAGCCAGGGTCACGAAGACAACCCCACTGCTCCGTGCAGGTCCGTGTGTCTCAGGCTGGGGCACTTTATGCGGAACAACGTGCCTGTTCGAGGAGCACCACTAAAGCAACGGAAACAGAAGGGGATCACCAGCAACCCACTGGGTGAAAACTACAGAGGGACTATGGGAAAACAGCACCAATTTTGGATTTTAGAAATTGCCCTGGACTACACGAACCAGGGTGCTTTGCAAGAACACGCCCACTAAGGCGGGACCAAACAAACTATATCACCTGTGAAAACCATGCTTGCTTTCATTCTCCCCACCAAACGCCGTGCCATGATGAAGGGAAAACTCTCGAAACGCGTAGGCAGAAGGCGCCTTACCATGCTGTGGGATTCTCCCTAACTCCGCTGCTGTCTCCCGAATAAACCAAGGAAAAATCGAGCGTTGTGTGGGTGTCTTCATTTGCATGGCAATTACGATTGGAATATGTGGTGGCCAGCCAGGGTCATGAAGACAACCCCACTGCTCCGTGCAGGTCCGTGTGTCTCAGGCTGGGGCACTTTATGCGGAACAACGTGCCTGTTCGAGGAGCACCACTAAAGCAACGGAAACAGAAGGGGATCGCCAGCAACCCACTGAGTGAAAACTACAGAGGGACTATGGGAAAACAGCACCAATTTTGGATTTTAGAAATTGCCCTGGACTACACGAACCAGGGTGCTTTGCAAGAACACGCCCACTAAGGCGGGACCAAACAAACTATATCACCTGTGAAAACCATGCTTGCTTTCATTCTCCCCACCAAACGCCGTGCCATGATGAAGGGAAAACTCTCGAAACGCGTAGGCAGAAGGCGCCTTACCATGCTGTGGGATTCTCCCTGACTCCGCTGCTGTCTCCCGAATAAACCAAGGAAAAATCGAGCGTTGTGTGGGTGTCTTCATTTGCATGGCAATTACGATTGGAATATATATATATATATATATATATATATATATATATATATATATATACATTCACTAAAAAAACAAAGGTTGCAGGAACCTTATAGTTAAAACTCAGATTTCACAAGAACAAAACCATAGAAATTCAGCAGTTATTTTTACCTGAGTTAAATATAACTTACGTCCCCGAAATGCACTGCTTATAACCTCCCATATTACATCACTGATGACATGGTCAGTGACATTTTGACATCACTGATGAAATCTCAAATGACATTACTGATGAGATCATCCAGTGAGTGTAAGTCTTTTGTAAACATTTCTGAGACGTTAACATATATAGTAAGCTACTGCATAAGTTAAATTACTGTTCTTTCTGTACTACTAATGAGTGATACTATTTCTAACATATTTCATCTGAGTGGTGTGTGACTGGCTGTATCTATGTGTGAATGGGTGTCTGAGTGGCTGTATGGATCTGCCAGTGGGTGAGTGAGTGGTTGTATAGGTCTGTCAGTGGGTATGTGAGTGGTTGTATAGGTCTGTGAATGGGTTTGCGAGTGTTTTTCTGGGTGTGTGAGTGGCTGTGCCGGTGGTTGTATGTGTGTGAGTGGTAGTATGTGATGTGTGAGTGGTTGTATAGGTATGTCAGTTGGTGTGTGAGTGGTTGTATGGGTGTGTGAGTGGTTGTGAGTGTGTGAGTAGGTGTCTGAGTAGCTGTGTGGGTATATGGTTCTATGGGTCTGTGAGTGTGTGTGGAAGTTGTCCAATGGGTGTGTGAGTGGTTGTGTGTGCATGTTAAAGAAATATATGACAGCTTCAACAGCCTCGATACCCAAGACCCTCTCACCCCACCCGCAATCACTGCACCCAATGACACCAGAACCCAGCAGACCCTGCTCAGCAGGACTCCCCTCACTGCTGATGACACCCTGAGGCCAATGAAGAGCATCCACTCTGGAGCACCCTCGGACCCCTGCCCACACCACATCTTCAACAGAGCCAGTACCTCCATTGCCCCCAAACTCTGCCACACCATCAACTGCTCCATCAACTACACCACCTTCCCGAAAGATTGGAAACACACAGAGCTCAACCCCTTGCTGAAGAAACCCTCTGCCAACTCACCGCCCAACTTTCTGAGTTCATTGAAGTGAATCACATCTCAGACCTCTCCCAATCTGGCTTCCAAAGCAACCATTCTCACTCCTCACTGCCATGGATGACATCCACACCCTCCTCAACTGAGGTAGAACTGCATCCCTCATCCTCCTGGACCTCTTGGCTGCCTTTGACACCATCTCCCACCATACCCTATGCACAAGAATCTGCGACACTGGCATCCGCGATAAAGCCCTGGAATGGATCCGCCCCTTCCTCACCGGCCAAACACAGAGAGTCAGACAACCTCTGTCCCACTCTGAATCTGCAGAGATCAGCTGAGGAGTATCTCAGGGCTCCTCCCTGAGCCCCACTCTCTTCAACATCCACATGGCCCGCTCGCAGCCATCGTCAGAAACCATGGACTCAACATTGTCTCCTACACCTGACTGCACCCAGCTGATCTTCTCCCTCACCAACAAACCCACAGTAGCCAAGAACAACTTCCACGACAGGATACCTGGATCAAGGACAGCTATTTCAAGCTCAACTCAGAGAAGACCAAAGTCCTCATCCTGGGCTCCACCCCCTCTGCCTGAGACGACTCCGGGTGGCCCACAGATCTTGGATCCCCCCACACCCACAGAACATGCATGAAACCTTGGCATCATCCTGGACTCCTCTTTCACCATGAACCGTCCGATCAACGGCATCTCATCATCCTGCTTCCACATGCTACACCTACTCCAAAAGATCTTCAAGTGGATCCCCACTGAGTCCAGAAAGACAGTCACCAACGCTCTCATCAGCAGCAGACTCAACTCTGGGAATGCACTCCATGTGGCATAACCCAGAAACTGCTCAAGGAACTGCAGAACATTCCGAACACCTCAGCCAGACTCATACTCGATATTCCCTACAGCAGCAGCCACATCACCAGCCACTAAGAGACCTCCACTGGCTCCCAGCCAACAAAGAATAACCTTCAAGCTCCTCACACATACCTACAAAGCCCTACACGACACAGGACCTGCATACCTCAACCACCGCCTTGCATTCCACGAACCCACCAGAGGCCTCCACTCTGCCCAACTGGCCCTGGGCACTGTCCCACATATATGCAAGACCACAGCTGGAAGAAGATCCTTCTCCTACCTTGCAGCAAAGACCTGGAAGGCCCTTCCCCTCCACCTCAGGAAATCACTGCCACTGCCTCAATTCAGGAAAGACTTCAAGACCTGCCTCTTCGACTGAACCACAGTGCCTTCGACTGATCAGCAGCCCCCCTAAACCCCTCCCCCAGCACCTTGAGACCCTTATTGGTGAATAGTTATGCTTTACAAGTCACTTGACTGATTGATTGTATGAGTGATGTGTGAGTGGTTGTATGGGTGTGTGAGTGGTTGAATGGGTCTGTGAGTAGGTGTGAGTGGTGTGCAGCAGTGCATAGGTTAGTCTAGGCTCAGATAACTATTACTGATGAAGCTCTAGGGTTTTGTGCATGTGCACTCTGAGCCTAACTATTACGTCCCTATAACCTTTGTTTTTTCAGTGAATTTTGAAGTTTTTTATGTTACTTCCTTACTAGAAAATCACTGTAGCCTTTTTTTTTGTGAATTTCTATTATGTTTTTTTAAAATTGCATTTCCTAACTGTAACCTGTAATGTTTAAGAGTAAATGTGTAAGTGGCTTATAGATTAGTGAGTGGGGTTATGAGTAGTGATATGGGTCTGTGAGACAGTGTATGAGTGTATGTATGGGTCTGTGAGTGGGTGTGTGAATAGCTGTATGGGCCAGTGACAGGGTGTGTGAGTGGCTGTATGGGTTAGTGAGTGAGTGAGTGTGTGTGTGTGTGTGTGTGTGTGTGTGTCTGGATGGGTGTATGACTGGTATTGCATGCATGAGCACTACATTTTCATGCCCCTTCCTTTGGTGCAGCCTCCTATTACTGAGCATGGTAATGTACTTACCGATTTAATATGTGTATATGAATAAAAATAGATATCTTCTTAAAGAGTCAATAGGTGCCAATGTTGTTCTTTATGCCTGGTGCACATTTTGTATTTTGTGTACATTTGTTTATATTGGATACTTTTTGCTGATTGTATGCATGCCTAAATTGGATCCCAAATCGTAAATATTTTTCGACTTCATTGCGTGGTAAATAAGTCTAGGACCAACTGTTTTCTATACCAGTTGATACCCAGGTCTACAGGCATCGTTTGGGTTACCCCATTATGTTATCCTGGGTGTATCACTGGGTGTGTGTAGTTTTGAGGGGGTGTAAGTGAGTGTATGAGTGGTTTTGTGGGTCAGTGAGTGGATGTGTGAATGGCTTATGAGTCTGTGAGTGGGTGTATGAGTGGCTGTATGGGTACATGAGTGGCTGTATGGGTGTGGTGGTGGGTGTGTGAGTGCTGTATGGGTCTGGGAGTGAGAGTGAGAGTGCCTGTATGAGTCTGTAAGTGGGTGTGTGAGTGACTGTATGGGTCAGTAAGTAGGTGTGTGAGTCTTTATATGGGTGTGTGAGTGGGTGTATGAGTGGCTGTATAGGCCTGCGAGTGGGTGTATGAGTGTCTGTATGGGTCTGTGAGTGGGTGTGTGTGTAGCTGTATGGGTCTGTGACTGGGTGTATGGGTAACTGTATGGATCTGTGAGTGTCTGTATGGCTGTATGAGTGGGTGTGTGATAGTTTTGAGAGTGTGTGAGTGGATATCTAAGTCGTTTTGTGGGTCAGCAAGTGGCTGCATGAGTCCGTGAGTGGGTGTTTGAGTGTCAGTATAGGTCTGTGAGTGGGTGTGAGAGTGGCTGTATGGGTCTGTAAGTGGGTGTGTGAGTATCTGTATGGGTCAGCGAATGGGTGTGTGAGTGGCCTTGTGGGCGTGTGGGTGGCTGTATGGGTTTGTGAGTGAGTGTGTGAGTGGGGATCTGGGTGGGTGTGTGAGTGGCTGTATGGGTCTGTGAGTGGGTGTGTGAGTGGTTTTGTGGGTGTATGAGCAGATGTGGGAGGAGTGGCTGTCTGTGTGGCTGTGTCAGTAGCTACAAGAGGTGCTTGGCTAGAACGTCCTTACCTGCCCCTTTCTCCAACAAGAGCCCACAGTTTCGCACAAAATGTTTACCCAACTAGAGTACTTTCTACTGTTTAATCAGTGTTAAATAGAAGTGTCTGTATGGGTGTGTGAGTGGCTGTTTCAGTGTGTGAGTGGGTATGTGAGTATCTGTGTGTTTGTGAGGCTGGATTTGTCAGTGTCTTTATGGTTGTGTGTGTGGGTGTGTTAGTGGCTGTATGGGTGTGTGAGTGGTTATGGAGATGGCTTTATAGGTGTGTGAGTGGATGTATAGGTGTGTGAGTGACTGTGTGAGTGACTGTTTGGGTGAGTGATTCAGTGTGTGAGTGGGTGTATTAGCTGCGTGAGTGGCTGTGTGGGTATGTCCGTGACCTTGTTGCCTGGTTTTCCGCCACTGCTCCCCTGCGGCCCCGCCCCCCGAGCATCCCATTCGCCACACCGCTCCCGCCTCCCAGCTGCCCTTCCCTCCCTCAGCCCCTCTTATGGAGGCCACGCCGCGGCCGCACAGCGCGCGCAGCGGGCGTGCCGCCGGCGTGCCGAAGGCGCACCAAAGGCAAGCCCGTCTGCGCCCATCCGCGCCTGGACCACACCTAGCGCCAGAACCCCTGGACCCCACGCTCACCGCGATGCCAGACTCAGATACGATGCTGACTCCTTCCATGCACTCAATGCCAGCTGACACAACACCTGCTTCCAGGCCGCCCCGAAACAGACCCACGGACCCTTCTCCTGCCGCAGCTTCACCTGTGACAGACCCACCAAACCTCCAAGAACTGGACCCAACCACCTCCGCTGCATTCTACTCAACACCCGCTCCGCACGCAAACAGGCCGTCGAGATCTGAGACCTGCTCGACACCTTCACCCCAGACGTGGCCTTCCTCACCGAGACCTGTTGGAACGACTCCTCGGCACCCGACATCACCATAGCCATCCCGGACGGCTACAAGATCACCCGCAGGGACCGCGCCAATGGAATCGGATGAGGAATAGCCATCGTCTACAAGTCCACCCTCAAGGTCACCACCCACGCAGACGACACCCTCAACACCGCTGAACACCTGCACTTCTGGATCCACACTTTCCCCAACACCACCCTCAGAGGAAAACTCATCTACAGACCCCCCGGACCCCAGGGGCTCAGTTCAGCGACTCCATCGCCGACCTCGCCAGCACCCACGCACTCGCCTCCACGGACTACATCCTCTTCGGGGACCTGAATTTCCACCTCGAGAACAACAACGACGCCAACTCCGCCACTCTGATCGAAAAACTCGCCAACCTCGGCCTCAGACAACTCGTCACCGCACCCACCCATGCCGCAGGCCACACGCTGGACGCCGTCTTCTCCACAAGCACCCACGTCACCTTCGACCACACCTCCGAACCCCACTGGACCGACCACCGCTGCATCCACTTCACCTTCAAAAAACCAACCACGCACCATCGCACCCAACAGCTGCCGCGCCGCTGCTGGAACAAAGTCACCGAAGACCAGCTAACCACCACCCTCGCCCAGAACCCACCTATCAACCCCACCTGCCCTGACGCCGCAACCCGCAACCTCAGACAGTGGATCGACGACTGCGCCAACACCCTCGCCCAACTCAAGAGACCATTCAACAGCCACGCCAGCAGGAGTGCCACCTGGTTCACCGACGAGCTCCTGACCTCCAAACGCGCCTGCCGTAAGCTGGAGAAGAAATGGCTCCACAAACGTACGCCAGAAAACCACGCAGCCCACAAGGACGCCACCCGCAGACATCACCACCTCATCAGACTAGCCAAGAGATCCTCCTTCAAAGACCGCATGGATAACAACGCACACGACAGCAAAGAGCTCTTCCGCATCGTGAAATAACCAAGGGTGGGCGTAGTGGGCATAGTGGTGCTACGTGGAGCAGCGCGTAGTGTGACACAATCTACGCACACTCGCGCGCTCCACGTAGCTCCACTACGTGCTGCCCACCTCCCGCCCGCCCTAATTTAAAAATAATTAAAATAAGTTTAAAAGTAAATATAAACCTCTTACCTTAAGCACGGCGTCCCGGGGCTCCCTCTTCTTGCTGATGGTAACTTCTTCACACAAATGCGCATGCGCGGACGCCCACGCATGTGCATTTCTCGCGAGGAATGAAGAAGTTACCATGAGCAAGAAGAGGGAGCCCCGGGACGCCGCGCTGAAGGTAAGAGGTTTATATTTACTTTAACCTTATTTTAATTATTTCTAAATTAGGGCGGGCAGGTCTGCTTCGCTACGGTGTGTTCGTAGCGCTGCCTGCTTCGCCTACTTCGTAAATGGCGAAGCAGGCAGCGCTACGTGCACTCCGTGGGCGAAGCGGAGCACGACGCCCAGGGTTAGAAAGAACTCTCCAAGCCTGACGCCAGCGCCAATGACATCCCGCCCTCACAAGAACTGTGCGACTCACTGGCCATCTTCTTCCACCGCAAGATCGCTGACATCCACGACAGTTTCAACTCCACGACCGCACCAACGATGCATGACTCCACCCCCCCCGCGATCACCAACAGCGCCAACCGCCTGACCTCCTGGGCCAACACCAACGACGACGAGACACGCAAGATCATGAACTCCATCCACTCAGGATCTCCGTCAGACCCATGCCCACACCACGTATTCAACAAAGCAGACGCGGCCATCACACCCCAACTACGGAAGGTCATCAACATCTCCTTCGAAAAAGCGACATTTCCGGAAAGCTGGAAGCACGCCGAAATCAACGCCCTCCTCAAAAAGCCCAAGGCCGACCCATCTCCCTGCTTCCGTTCCCAGCAAAGGTCATCGAGAAAATTGTCAACATTCAACTGACCCGCCACCTCGAAGACAACAACATCCTGGACCCGTCCCAATCCGGATTCAGACGAAACCACAGCACGGAGACAGCCCTCATCGCCGCCACAGACGACATCAGACACCAACTGGACAATGGCGAAACATCAGCCCTCATCCTCCTGGACCTGTCAGCCGCATTCGACACGGTCTGCCACCGCACCCTAAAGACACGCCTCCAAGAAGCCGGAATCCAAGAGAAGGCCCTTGACTGGACCACGTCCTTCCTCTCCGGCAGAACCCAGAGCTTCCGCCTCCCACCTTTCCGGTCAGAAGCCACTGACATCATCTGCGGCGTCCCCCAGGGCTCATCCCTCAGCCCGACACTGTTCAACATCTACATGGCCCCCCTCGCACAAGTGGCCCACCACCACAACCTCAACATCATCTGCTACGCCGACGACACCCAGATCATCCTTTCCCTCACCAAGGACCCTCACACCACCAAAACCAACATTCACGAGGGCATGAAGGCCATCGCCGACTGGATGAGGAGCAGCCGCCTGAAACTGAACTCGGACAAGATGGAGGTCCTCATCCTCGGACCCACCCCCTCAGCCTGGGACAACTCCTAATGGCCGAGCGCTCTGGGGACAGCACCAACACCAACTGACCACGCAAGCAACCTAGGATTCATCCTCGACTCCTCCCTCTCCATGTCCAAGCAAGTCAACGCCGTCTCCTCCTCCTGCTACAACACCCTAAGCATGCTCCGCCGGATCTACAAATGGATCCCGACCGAAACAAGAAGAACAGTGACACAGGCCCTCGTCAGCAGCAGACTATGGCAACGCACTCTACGCAGGAATCCCAGCCAAACACCAACGGCGGCTACAACGCATCCAAAACACCTCCGCCCGACTGATCGTCAACGCCCCCCGCCGCAGCCACATCACCCCCCTCCTGAGATACCTGCACTGGCTCCCCATCGACAAGAGGAAAACCTTCAAGCTCCTCACCCAGGCACACAAAGCACTCCACAACGCCGGACCAGCCTACCTGAACAGCAGACTCAGCTTCTACCCCCCCACCCGCCAGCTCCACTCCGCCAGCCTCGCCCTCGCAGACGTCTCCCGCATACAACGAACGACCGCCGGCGGCAGATCCTTCTCCTACCTCGCCGCCAAAACCTGGAACACCCTCCCAACTCACCTACGACAGACCCAAGACCTACTCACCTTCAGAAGACTCCTCAAGACCTGGCTCTTTGAGCAGTAGCGGCACCCCCCCCCCCCCCACCCCTAGCACCTTGAGACCCTCACGGGTAAGTAGCGTGCTTTACAAGTTCCCCTGATTGATTGATTGATTGATTGATTGATTGATTGACTATGTGAGTGATGAAGTGGGCCTGTAAGTGAGTTTGTGAGTGGCTGCATAGTAGATGTAGATGTACGAGTGGTACTGTGAGGGTATAAGAGAGTGTATAAATGGGTCTGTGAGGGTATGTATTTTTTCTTTCATTAGGGCTGGATAGGTCGTGGATTCACATGGGGGGCCACACTGAGCACCATGATGGATCCGTGGATCCTCACACGTACAAAAAATGTTTTGGGACAATTTCTTGCCCATCAGGTGTCACTCAGCAACCCCTCTATCACACCCATGCTGTCAAGGTACCTCCACCTTGACTCCTATTACATTTCAATTGTATTTTCAGGCCCTGTTGCCCTGCACCAATATCTAAAATGGTGGCCACAACTTTCATCTCATACATGTGTACATGTATGTATATGTATGTGTACATGTATGTGTGTGTGTATATATATATATGTGTGTGTATATATATATATATTCACTATTGTTTCCTCAATTTTAATGATTTTCTGCAGAGATTTTGCCTTTTTTCTTTTAAAAAAAGAAGTTATTTTCTACAATTTCCACGTGTTTTACCAAACATTAGGGCTGCTTCTATTTGGATTCTAAAGAGTCCTTGCTCTCAAGAGCTTGTGCTGCGAGGTCTACCTCAATCATGTATTTGTGCTGAAGACTTCTTGTGACACAGAATTCCACCCAGAGCTCGGCTCTGTGGTCTGAAGGGGCACATCTAAGTGTGACCCTTGTCAACTCATCAGGTTGTTGAGGACTAACAGTGGTGGCAACAAGCGATTATAATGGTGGGACAGGCCATTCTTCCTGTCACCTGTCAAAAAGAGCCACCTACTGGCTTCACCTGGATTTTTAAATTGGTCAACCAGTCACCAACAATGTGAAACTACCCTTCGGAGAAGGGAGACATTGATGCAACATGTGTGTGGGGGGGGTGGTTGTGGACTGTGTTTATTATATGTAGCTGTGGCTACACAGGAATCCTTTTGATTTCTTGACAAAAAGCAGCCCAAAAGATGGAAATGGGAGATAGCAATATGAATTGCAGGGCTTCTCCAAAACATTTCTGAGGTCTTTGTAGGGGTCCGACTTGTGAGAGTAAGTGAGGGACAGAGGATTCCTTTTAATCCCAGCCCCCGATATACCTTTGTAAAAAATTGCTGTCCAAAGATTTACATTTTTGATTTGTGTTTTTGGATCATAAGAGAAGTCATTTAGCTTAGGTAGATATTGCTGATCTGGAACTCATTTTTCTGGATGACATTTTTAAAAGTGGCGGATGTGTTGCAGTGATGATGTACCATTTCAGGAACCATGAGACCTGTATACCTTTTGGTGTCAAAACATAGGTTCTGGGGGTCAAGTACTCTTATAGAGACAGAAAATAACTCCTCAGAGCAACCCTTCTGCCATTTTACAAAAAGATGACTATAATAGAGGAAGAAGAGACATATATAGAAATAAAACAAATAATAATGTTTTTTTAAAATCCTTTTATGTATACACCAACCAATGGTTTATGATTTGAATATGAAAAAAATAATGTTTATCACTCCGGTTTTAGACACGTTTTCATAGTTCACTTTATTTATTTGTTTCAGCAATCGCTCATGGTACATATGCAGAATGTTGAACATTTAAGAAAAGCTTATCGACAGGGACATCTTTTTGTAGCACAGGCTTTGCAAGTACGTGTAAGTTCTGTGGGTAGAGGCTTTAGAAGTTTTGTAGGTTTTAGCACCCCATCAATATCTTCCCAACCAAATTCCCACTGATTTTTTTCTGCATGTGCATGATCCTAAACATTTACACATCTTCTGATCAAGTAGAACGCTCCTTTAATGTGTCCACGCGGAGAATATGACGTCGGTGGAAGGTGACTTGGCAGGACTGATCTCTTGAACTCTCTCTACCGAAGATTGTCAAATGTGTGACAGTCAGAACCCGTTTTCCACACCCACACAAGGTATTTTTCTATGACTTTAAAGTCATGTTCTTCTTCTGGCCCAGAAAATCCTTTTAGAAACTTCACAAGTTCAGCAGTTAAAGCTCCACGCTTTGTTCCAATTTTGCTCATAATGTTATCACCCGTAAGAACATGTGCCTTTATGAGAACACTGGGCATCTCTGGGTCAAGTTTCTTGTACAGAATGTGAAGCAGGATTAAGTCTCTTTTCTCACCTGTTCCATAATGTATCCAAAACTCTGAGAATCCTTGACTTATGAACAATTTAAAAACTTTAAGGAGCACAATAAGACCATCTATTTCATTTGACAGTACAATGACTTGATAGGAACCTTTTTGAACAGTCCACTCATGTCGCACAATACAAAGGTCAGCTTCCTCCAATTGGCTGTTAAGTTCTTGAACAATATGGCCCGTAACTTTTAAATATATCTCTGCAGGCACCAACGTATTGACAATCATTCCACTTGCAATAAATGGAAATTGCGATGCTCCTAATTAAATGGCAAGAGAATCTGGATTTCATTAAAGACAGCACTTGGAATTAACACATCATAAAATGAACACTTCCAGAACAGAATCTTCATGCCATATAACAGGCATGCACACAGAACAGACTGCCTCCTTGAAATGCGATCAAAAGTACTTTTTGTTTGATAATGAGTCCAGTGAATATATTATAGCTGAGCCGTGGAAAGGAGTTCTCCCAGCGTACCACTTATCCAGAAGAAGATACACTGAAGTAGGACCGCATTACTGAGAAGTATCTGAAAACAAAGAAGAGTGCCAGTACTCCATTGCCATGCAAACTTGTATTAGTAAAAACCATTAATTACCAACGACTGTCTAACATCTAACTTTAACTTCTTTAAATCTTATACTTTAAACACCACATTTTAATTATTTTATTCATACACCAACCCTATCCTTGAGCTGGGAGGGTGGGATAATGTTAGCCTCCGTGTCTTTAATGAAATCCCGATTCTCTTGGCATTTAATTAGGAAAATCGCAATTTCATTACAAGACCGGAAGCTGCGATTATGCATGTTGGTATTCCTGTAAAACCACATCCGAAATGTGCTCAATCGGTTTACAATAGTGTTTTGCAAAGGTATTAAAATTTGACCAATCCTCAACCCTAAGGATGTCCTCCAGTCTGCCACCTTTTCAGGGGGATTGGCTAGCCGTAGCTCCTCTCATAAAATGTGCTTGAAATTTCTTACTGTCAACGCCTACCACATGCATTGTCCATGAGTTGACCTATTTTGCTATTGTAGCAGACGTTATAGCTGTGAAAGTTTTTACAAATTAGATAATCAGATGATCAACACCATAAGGGCGATGCTCACTCATTCTAGAATTATATTCTCCCATGCAATCTTCCAAGCACAACTTCTTGCAAGAGTTAAACTTAGGATAAAAAATTGTGTCTGACATAGTTTTAGTTCTTCTAATAATTTTAAATTTCACTCCAAAGTCGCTATAAACCCTGTTATTTACATATAAAGCTTTAACGTCTGATACACGATGGCAGGTAAGTAGACAGAGAAGTATTTACGTCCCAAAGGGTCTCATATTTATTTAAGTCTAGGGGTCTCCTTAACCTAATGCTCTTAAGAATTCTACATACTATGACACTTTCCCCAATGTTCCTACCATTCACTAACGCGTGTCCTGCTGAAATTACAGACCTGTGACAATTAAATGATCTATAAATAAGGACGCTTTCGAACTGTTCTACTTAGATATTAGCCACCTCAACTATAGTAGCCTCCACGGGATCCAAGTCCCTCTCCAAGAACCAGCGCACACATGTTTTCCATATTCCATTGTATCTATAGGGGGTAGCTGGAGCCCAGGACTCCTCAAGGAGCTTCTCAGCTCTTCCCGAAAGACCTGATATTTCACTAGATCTCCTGACACTTTTCAGGCAAGAAGGTTCAAAATTCTAGTCTGAACCAGAGTGTGTTCTCCTCCATCTACGTCCTTTAAAAGGCCTTCCTCTGCCAATAGAAGCAAAGGGATATCAGAATCCAATTCCAAGGTCATTGGGAACCAAGCCTGGGATGGCCAAAAGGGAGTTATTAGTGCCTGAGAGCATTCCTCCTGCCTCACCTTCTGGAGAACTCTCTGGATCTTTGCAAAAGGAGGAAAGGTGTAAGCTCGGGTTCCCTTCCAGGGTTACAGGAATGCATTGAGTGCCTGAGCACTTAGGTCTGGCACCCAGCTGAAGTACTTCAGTTGAAATGTCAACCTGCTTGCAAAGAGATCCACATCCAAAGGATTCCACGAGCGACAGAGGCTTCCTGTTGCTTTAATCTCTCATGAACCTTGAATTCCAATCTGCTGCAATATTGCATTATCCGAGGTAAGTACTCTGCTCTCAAGCTGATCTTATGTTCTAGACAGAACCTCCAAAGTGTTTTGGTCAAATCCGACAAGTCTGAGGATTTTGTACTCCTTAAAGTGATTTATGTATGCCACTGTAGGCACATTGTCCATTTTCAACATCACAGCTCTGCCCTGCAGAGAGTATTTGAAGCTCATTAGAGCATAGAGGCCTGCTGTCAACTCTAGATAATTTGTGTCATGGGACCTCTCCATATAAGGCCATCAACCTCCTATATTCTGGTTGTCCAGGCGTGCATGCCAGCCATGAAGGCTCGCATCAGACTCCGGTATATATTCCGGGGAACACCCAAAGATTGCTTTGCCATTCCAGGTTCTCCAACCACCAACCGAACTCTGATCTGACTTCCTGAACCAGGACCACACTGTCTCCATACCGCGATCCTCATCTTAGGGCTCTCGCTTTCACCCTCTATAAAGCATGATATTTGTAAAGGCCCAAGAAATATAGCTTGAATGGAAGAGGAGAGGAGACCTACAGCTTGGCCAGCTCACTGAGGGTTATGCAGTCCTGTCTTAACACAAATCTCATCTCCTTTTAAATCTTGGTAGTTTTCTTCCCTGGCAACAGAAGAAGGGTCTTTATTGTGTCTATTGTGAAACCCGAGAATTCTAGGGACCAGGAGAGAATCCGAATGGACTTCTCCTTGTTTCTCACAAAACCCAAACTTTCCAGAAGATTTACAACCATATTCAGATCCTTTAAAATCTGAGATTGACACAACCAACCGTATCCCCCTCTCCTTCAGAAAGGATGCAGCCACTTTCTTTGCCTTTGGTGAAACACCAAGGGGCCGGGGCCAGACCAAAGGGAAGTACCTGAAACTGAAAGAGACAGTGATTCCATATGAACTGAAGGCAACATTGACAGTCTATGGCCATGGTAATGGTGAAGTAGGAATTCTTCAGATCCAACTTTACAAGCCAGTCTTTTTCTAACAGCATGTCTCTCGGGATATGAATTCCCTCCATCTTATAGTGTATGTAGACCAGAAACCTGTTCAGATCCCTGAGATTTATAACCGGTCTCCATCCTTTGTCTTTTTTCTCCACAAGGAAGAGTGTACTTACCAAAACTTTGCAGTCCCAAGGAATCCCTACAATTGCGCACTTTTATATCATAGATACCACCTCTTCTTCTACCACTTTCTGTTGCTCTAAGGTAATTTTCAGTTCTCTTTGGTGAGAAGTTTGGACCCTATCTCTGAAAAATCTATTTTGATCTCACTAATCCTTTCCAGGACCCAAGGATCTTGTGTAATCGACTTCCAAGCCTGGGAAGAGAACCTGAGGTGACCACCTACTTTTCTAGAAAAAAAATAAATTAAAAAAAAAAAGAAATATAAGAAATGTTTGTACTCACTCTGAAAGTTGTTGGTTCCTCGTCCGTGGGATCTGAGGCTTCTGGTACAATTTTCTCATCCTTGTTGGGGGCAGAAGGATGGTGAGGTACCCAGCTGGTAACCTCTACTGAAACCTCTTTGGCTGAAGTTGGTCCTCTGAGTAGCTCGGCCGGTAGAGAGGCCCCTTCTTCCGGCCCAACCAAAAACACTTGAGTTGAAAACTCTTCTCATATTTGTCTGTGCTTTGTCCAACATTGTGAATGTAGCCACATACTTTCCAATTGTCTTAAACCTATCTTCCCTGAACAGAAGACCTTTGGGGTTTTCAGAAGGTACTTCATCTGCCACATGGCCTAATTTTGAGTTGATCATGCTCAGAACAACCCTACTCCATTCAGCGTTAAGCCCTGCATTGGCATTCCCAAGGAGAATCAAAGCTCTCTGGTTCCAACACCTAAGTATATTAATATCTACAGGTGTCCCATTGACATGGGCCTCCTCTGCTATGTCAATTATTTTTGCTAGGAGTCCTAAGATATCAAGAAGATGATCTTGGCAGGTCTTAAGGGATCTTTCCATCCCTTTTCTGGCATCTCTTCCCAACTTGAATAAAAAGGTGATACGTTTGGTATCCAGGTTTGGTGTTAGACAAATTTTCTCCTGGATCACGGGTCCAGAGCACTCAGCTCTCAAGATGTTATTTGTCTCTTTTTCTAGGGGATTTCTTTCCTCACATGATCTTGAGGCCACCATTCGGTACTTCTTGGATGTCTGATGTCCATATCATCCTGATCCAGGTCAAAGATGTATTTATCAAGTAATTCTTCAATCTGATGCCCTTGATCTTCCATGGTAGTATCTTGTGCTGCACTCTGTGTGCCACTTCAAACACCTTTATGTCTTGTGCTGCGTAGGACACCCAGAATTTTCAACGTGCTTTGACCTCCTGATCTATTTGAGGTGCTTAGACCTCCAGTATGAATTGAAGTGCTTGGACCTCCCAACATGCTCATGGAAGCTGCCCCTTCAATGCTATTAACTTTTTTTTTATACTTTTGCCCCCTTTCTTACGCCAATTAGAGTCTCCCCTGAGGCGGATTCCAAGCCGCAATCCCATCAGCAATTAAGGACGTCTTATTGGACATGACTTGGTGCAAGGTATCATGCACGAAAGTGCACATCTCCTGTTGTATCATTTTTAATTAATTTCTCATTTATATTGGGAGCAGGGGCTTTAGGGCCATCAGTTTCATTATCCGACATAATCAACAGATGTTTTTAACCTAACCAGTAATAAAAATATATATATATATATATATATCTTTGTTACACCTCTTTTTTTTTTAAAGGAAAGGCTCTAAAATAGACTAAAGTCTCTTTGAAAAGATCATATAAGCTCTCAACGGAGAAAACAGTGTAGTCCATTCCCAGTTTCTAAGTGAACCTAGCGTAAAACTTCTCTGAGCAGCTGATCGTCAGAGACACCGCAACTGTCAGGAATTCCTTGACGTCACGATGTCTGGAGTGATCAGCTGTTCACTGAGCCATCTCAGATCACAGCGCGTAAGGCACTTTGGCCGTTGGGCTGTCAATGGCCGTTGCACTCTTCAGTCCTCTAATGATTGTCCCGACGCATCATGTTGAAAGACCCGCCAGGAAGGATCCCTTCCAAAATAGTGGTCTACCGCAGCATTCAGAAAAGACTACCTCGATGCGCCCGCAGTTAGCAAGACATGTTGGGGAAGTGAAGGGATCCAAAGGCGGGGCACAGAGGATATTCCCTCTACATGCCTGCGGCTGCACTGAAGGTGGGGAGCGTTTTCAGTATTATTGGAGCGTGCTCCCAGCTGAAGCAAGCTGTAACAATGCCGGCAGTGGGGATCCCCAGCCCCAGTGGCAGCTCCTCCACTAAGGCGGAGGAGCTTCACCCCACTTCTCTTTGAACAGTGCCAAAAATACAGATATAATGATAATAACAAGACTTTATTATCTTTTTATTTTTCCTTGTGGGACTCGGAGTTAGGTGGGAGTGCGGCTGAGCTCTCCAGAGTGAGGAGTGGTTTGCACTTCTTAAGTGTGCATGCCCTCTTGGGCTGGCCAAACAGTCATGTGCACTTAGCATGTTCTCCACTTGGCTGTGTTGTACAGCCTGGTGGAGAACCTGCCCAGGCTCCCAGGCACTGCCTGAGTGGCCAAACATGCCCCTCAGACCAATCATAATGCTGCTTATGCAGCGTCGTGATTGGCTGGAAGAGTCCGGAGCCTGGGTGCTTCAATTCCTGCTGCACTGCCGAGTGAGGACAGAGGAGAGGCAGCGGCAGAAGGTAGGTTTAAGTAAGTCTAAAGACACCTAGGCGATAAATAAAGAGAGATGTTTCTGTAAATTGGAAACCTGAATAAATCAACTAGAAGGAAAGCAATAATTTAAAAGAAATAGAAGATATAAATAATGGTGATGCTTATCTGTGTGGAGTCACATATAAAAGAGTCAGTCTGTTCTGTGTTCATGCCTATTATATGTCAAGAGTGTTCTATTGTTGCTGGTCTGGAATTGTTCCTTTTATGATGTATTTCTTCTATGTGCTGCATGGAGTTGGCATTAAATTAATGCATAGTGGTGGCATCCAGTCTTGTAATGAAATTCAGTGTTCACTGAAGCATCAGCAATGTTTTGGTGAGTTACCATCTCCAAGTTCATCTTGTTCAATTTTGATGACCAGGATGTATCAAGTTCCACAGGTATGGGTGTCGAATTTTTGATGGAAACAAGGTCATTGATACATTTGTAAAGATTCATCTGATTCTCTTGTTCTTTGACAGATAGTTCAAGATAACTGTGAAAGGCAATGTGCAGTTCTTGCAAGATGCACACTGACTTTGACCTCTCTGAAGCTTTGCATGGATAAAATCTTAACCACTCGCAATTGTGACATATAGACCACAGCAGCAGCAGTTTTCATAGAGGACACCTTTTCGAATTGAAATTCTTCAGGTGCAAGTTTTTTTCAAGCTCTTGAAGGAGTTTGTGCTTCACTGGTTTGGTTGCAGCATCTCCATCCAATAATGAGTTTGTTGGAAGAAGATCATGCAACAATATGTCCCTAATAAATTCACCCCTTACTTCTGCTCCATCCATCACTTGATGCACTAGCGAACGTTTTTCTTTCTTTTGTAACTGTTTTGTACTGGGTGGTTGGTCGAAACGCTTACTATGGCAATTAAAGCATGGAAGTTTAGCTTTAGTGATGTCAAAAAACAATGCAAATCTCTCCTGCTTCAGTTCTGTGTATAGTTTTGATCCATATTCCAGAACATCTAGTAGACATATCTTTACATTGTTCTCCACATATTGTTTGGTCACAAAGTTGTGTAGTCGCCCAGGCTAGGTCATTTGAAAGGGGTTACCTTGCTGCTGTATGAATTGAAGAAGGCTCTCAACATGTTTATTAAAACGTTCCTCTCTCTTTCCCACAAGTTTGTGGTGAGGAACAGTTTCACGACGCTCCATTAATTTTGAATTTGTCGTCTCTCTGAAAACGTTGCTAACAGACAGGACTTCATGGTAAACCAGATGCCATTAAGCAGCACATTAACTTTTAAATGTCTGACCAAGAATTCCCTTGGAGCTTTTCTATGATCTCTGGATCGTCTGCTCCAGTTTCATATCTGGACCCGCAGTATTGAACCTTTTCTCCCTGTCTTCCACCACAAAATGTCTTTGGTGACTTTTCTGTAGAGGTATGGTTTATCCACCTCTAGCTTCTTTGATCTTTTCAAATACCAGGACCTAAGTTTCATCGCAAAACGCTGTGTTCGGTGACTCCACAGTCTTCACTTGAGGCTCCCAATCACCGTCCCGATCAGCATGTAGCAAGTTTTTTACTAGAGCTATCGTGTGTAAAACTTTTCCCGAGTACTTGCAAAGTTCTGATTTTTCTTCACATTCTTTGACAAACTCTACAAACTTGGTTTTCAGTTTTTTAAAATTCTGAACTGAGTGTATTGAACATTTCCTGGCTTTATATTATATTTTTGAATGAAGTGCACCCTGTGCCTTGTTCACTTCTGAGATAAAATATGCAAAACCTAATTTGTCATTCTTGTTCCAGAAAGCATTCCAGCGCAATGTTTCTACATCTTCAGATATGATGAGAATATCTTGTAACAAACAAACATAATGAGTTTCGTTCAATACTAACTGAACAGTTTTGCTCCCTTCAATAGGTGCATCATCTATGCTACAGCCACTGAGATAACTTCCTGCAAACAGCAAGACAGCTTTTGTCATGTGAAAACCGGGCCATCATTGGATAAAAATCATCAAATGTTACTGGATTGCTCATAAAAATGTCAGTTACAATACGGAAAACACCTTCACCACAGACAATTGTCAGGATAGACTGGTCTTCAAGCACACACACTTTTCAGAGATGAGTAAACTGTTAAATAGTTTGTGACTGGATAGGGTATTATAGGTAAAAACCTGACCTAGGGAGATCAGAGCATGAATTCCAGCCCAGGGAAGAACTGGCTTTTCTTCATCCTTCAGTCTGCACCGAATAAGCGATATGATTAATTCAGTTAAATCAGCTATGCGGACCGCAGCATCAGGTAGAAACAGATCCATGTCCTCGGCCACTTTGAAATGTTCCGGTAGGCTGGTACATGTTGATGGCTTGCAGTGATTTTGCATACACTGACAAGGCAGGTGGGTTAGGAGTTTGCAGGTTCATTTTTTTATGCCTACAGATGACACAGCTAGTTTTCCAGCAGCTACGTCATTGGCACAGTCTTGAAAAGCACCATGACAGTATCATGTGTGCTAGATGTCTCAGACAAAGAAGAGCTGTCTTCAAAATCGAAATTATCAAGAGCAGCAATTGTAAATCCTTTCCTGGTAAAGTGACTTGGAAGTGGTGTGCTGTCGGATTCACACAATTTTACAGCATGAGCTGCTAACAAGTTCCTGCCCTCCACTATGTAATTATAGCTTGTTGATACACCAATTCAATTCATTGAAGTGATTAGCTCTATACTTTTCGACTTCTCATAAATTGCGTGGGTAGTCAACATGTGTAGCGGAGTTTACTTTTTGCCGTGATGTAATTCATAAAACATGATTTCGAAAGTACAGTACATTTGCGGAGCATAAGCCTGTTGGTTTATGGGATTGTCTTCCACTTCATCGCTTATATCTTCAAAGCCATCATGAATGTTGTCGGCTTCTGTTCCAAGCTCAAGAACTTTAGTTTATATCAGTTTTGTTTTGCTAATATTAAACAATGATGTAAACAATGTAAAGACTACATTAGGGATTCTTGTTGACTCCAATGATTTGCAGAGCTCTGGGGTACACAAATTTTGGCATTAAGTCCAAAATCGAAATCTTTCATGACGTTTCTTAAAATGGTTCCTGCTGATTTTACTGCATTCTGTGATCTTATTTTGGCAGACAGAACTTCAGGAGTCCAATCAGCTGCTGGGAGTTCATTGTTCATTCATATTTTCAAATCAGCGCACTCATGCAGTTCAGGTGAGCGTACAAATCCGCTGCAAATACATTCACCTTGCTCTTTAGATCAGCTACTCTCTGAAAACTTCATCTTGGAAGAAACTAGCTGCAGATAAAAACATATTTTCCCTTTGAGACTCACATACTCTGTACTTTGTTCTTTGATCAATCCCTTTGGCCCGTGTTCTGGCTAAACCACAGATATCACATTGAAGATCATCTGCTTTCTGATCAGCTGTTGGAGGTGGACGAGGGTTGCCATCGATCTTCTGAGTGGATGGGCATTGGGTTTGGTTGTGGTCTCTTTCTCAGAAGATTCGGATTCTGGTTTATGCTATTTTTTAAAAATATTTTTTCATGGCTTTTTTCCATTGTTTACGACTTGTGGCACTTTGTGTTACAATGATAAAATATTTGATCCTTCTTCACCTATCAGTTTCAGTCTTTTGTGAACTTCGTCTTGCCGCATTGCTGCGGCATCTCAAACTCTCTTCTGTCCAGCCACAGTTGATGTTAGCTTTTCTTTTGGATTAGTTTGGCACATGACACATTTTTCTTTGTTGAAGGAGTCCTCAGAATTTGTAGCTATCAACACTCTGTCAGGAGGTAAAGATCCTCTGCTACCTCCTGCTTTGTTCATGTTTACGGATTTGAATCAACAGAAAACCTGAAACAAAAACTAATATTAAAATAAATTGCCAATATGATGGCTAAAACACATCATTATAGAGCCGCCATTTTGGAAAATGGTGGAAGGGTTGCTCTGAGGAGTTATTTTTTGTATCTATACAACCACGTGACCCCCCAAAACCTATGTTTTGACACCAAAATGAAGTATATAGGTCTCATGGTTCCTGAAATATTACATCATCACTGCAACACATGCATCATTAATAAAATTGTCGTCCAGAAAAATTTGGCCCGGATTACCAATGTCTACTCAGGCTAAATAAATCTCTAATGATACAAAAACACAAATCAAAAATGGAAATCTCTGGCCAGTAATTTCTTTATCGAGGTATAGCAATGGGTCAGGATTATCTGACGTTTATGGAAATTCCTCCAGGCTTTCCAGCTCCATTGAAAGGGCTACACTTCCTCCTGCACAGGTTAACAGTTTAAAGTAAATGGATCAATCTATTCCTCGTTCTTTTAGGTTGCCACTAACAAGAGACTCGCAGCTCCACCCCACTTTCCTTTTGGCACTTGAACACAAAACTATACATGGAACAACCTGGGAGTAATAAGCAAAAGGCAAAATCTGCATGAAACTGTTCCCACAGGTTGACTTTTATAATACACAAGCTGTTTGCAACCTTAGTATGTCTTTATTAGAATCCAGGGCCTCATTAGAGCTGAAACTGGGCAACTCTTGTGTGCCGCGGTTGGATGGATGACTGCCAATTCTCCGTCACCTACTTCAGTACTAGGAGTCTGGAAAATTCTGCAACCTGCCAGAAGGAGCATAGGGCTTGCTTGGAGGGTAATGGTAAAAGACAAGTGACTGCCGTGGAAGGGTGTTGGAGAATAAGTCTGGGCGTAGTGGGAGTAGGGGGGCTACGCAGAGGGCCACAGAGGTAAGAACAAACTCCGTGGCCCTCCGCATAGCCCCGCTACGCCATCCGCCTCCATCCCCCCTATATTAACAATGAATTTTAGTACTTAAAAGTAAATTAAAACCGCTTAGCTGTACTGCGGCATCCCTGGGTTGCCCTCCTCCTCTTCATTGCCGTTTCTTCTAATCCCAGCGTAAACTGCGAATGCACGTGCGCCCGCGCATTTCCAACAAGAAATGCGCATGCGCGGACGCGCACTTATGCGCGGTTTTCGCAAGCCCTATGCAGCTCTTTTTCTGGCAGGTGTCTCACAAGAAATGCGCATGCACGGACGGGTGCGCATTCGCAGTTTTTGCAAGGATTAGAAGAAACGGCGACGAAGAGGAGGAGGGCAGCCCGGGGACGCCACGGTACAGGTAAGTGGGTTTTAATTTACTTTTAAGTACTAGAATTTATTGTTAATATAGGGGGGTGGCGGGGGCTGGCCAACTCCGCTACTCTGCAGATTGTGTGGATTTGCCTTCTCTGCGTTCTCCGCGAAACGCAGAGAAGGCAAATCTCCAAACACTCCGCGGGCAAAGCGGAGGTCTCCGCCCGGGGCTACTGGAGAAGCCCTTGTACAAAGAAGATGCTGCCGTGAACAGCATGGCTACTAATAGCCAGGATTACTGGAATTGTGCATCAGAGGAGGGTGAAAGTATGCGGCAGGGTTGAGTAAATTATGTGGCAAGAAAAGGGAAATTATGTGGCATCATGCAGCACATATTGTGATAGTATTAATTAGTTACTTTGAAATTCTTACATTTGTTAACACTGTCTGGGCATTAGTTGTACCTCATAAGTACCATGTGAACGTCCAAATTTAAGCTATAAACTACAGAAAGGTGACCAATCAACCTTTAAAAAAAGCCCTCCACCTCACAGTAACACATGTTTTTAAGTTTTTACTAATTTCTGAACCGTTTGAGCTCGAAACACATTTGTTTCGTAAAATTCTGCAGATTTTTACGGCAGAACATGGATTGTGTGGCAAATGCTGCAAATCTACAATTGTGCTAAAATCTCCATGGCTACACAATTGCATAATTCCAGTGGCCCTGCAAAAGCTGAGGAAGGAAGTGTGGAACTACGGAAAAGATTGACACTGCCAAGACAGTTGCTTAAGCCTAGGGACCCTGCCACTCCTCCCCCCGCCCAAGTGCACCCTGAAGTTGCAGTGCCTATGACATTTTTATCATCAAGGAGATTGCTTTCTCATGGTCTCTTGCCCACAAGGTCCAGCACATGTGACTACATGTCATCTAGAAGAATCAGGACTACTTGTCAGCAATCACACCAAGAGGACCCAAGGCACCCAAACATAGTGGGCAGGAGCAAAACAAAGGGCGCGGGAGAAGGAAGCAATCCATAAAGCGAGGGGAGCAACACAGGTGAGAGAGAGGAACGTGCAGTGCCACTGGGACAAGAGAAGCATACAGGCTAAAAAGAGGAACATAGAACTGTTGGGGGAAGCACACAGGAGGGAAAGCAAAGTGGGGGCGAAGCACACCAAGGAAAGCACAACAAGGAGGGGGTGAAGGAGCAGCACAGGGTTGACAGAGAGCAATACGGAGGGCAGCAGACGGTAAAGAGCAGTACATGAGGGAGACAGCTGTTAAATACATGCACTCCTGTTTCAAAAGTGAGCAGTCGAAGTACACAAGTAATGTGTCCATGCTTCATGGGCGGGACAGACACAAGCATAGGAAGTAAAGCCTAAACCAGCTGATGAAAACAACAAGTAATTGAGAGTGGCAATAAAGCCAACCAATGGAAAACAAGGGGATGACTCTAACCCCACTGTGAGCTAAAATTTGGTCTTTTTGCCAACAGACATCTAGCGCTGTTTGGTAGGCGAGACCTAAAGATCTGTCCCAGCTTCCGCAGAGACAGAAGTGCCTTCTTGGTGTGATCTGACGCCTATTATCGGATAAATGCTCTGTATTCCTGCTCCATGTGCCACTTTCTGTGCTCCTGCCTGCCTGCACCAGCTTCTGTGCATCCCTGTCCTAGAATCCATTTTAGTCGTCCCCCCGCCCCGGTGTCCATGTCTCCCTGACTCTGTGCCCATGTCATACTGTCCATGGGTCAACAGTAAACAGGAACGCCAAGGTGAGTGTGAGAAAAAATATGGAGATCCCCCAAGCAGCTACTTTCTGGGCCAAGTGTTTGGACTGCCATGGAGCTTCAAGTCAAGCTGGGGTGGGCTGTGCGCTGAGGTGCCCTGGCTATGTGGCTGGCTGATGCATGTGTTCCCATGACCCTTTTCACCCTCCCCCTCGGCACTTTGGACAGCAGTAGACAGGGGACTGGCCAAGAAGTAAATGGCACCCATGGAGGACGGAGGCCCTGAGAGGCAATGAACCCTGGCTTCTCGAGGACGCTCAAGGCCGCATTCCCCTCAAGAAGACTCCTGAGTCTGAAGCAGTGAAATTGTGCAGCGCACTGGCTCTAGGCCCTAGACTTATGCAGCATAGACAAGATGGACCCGCTGAGATGAACGAAGGAATACTGACTGAGGCAGAGGCACATGGTGGCAGTGCTGCCTCAACATACCTTCTTAGAAGCAGAGCACGCCACAATGGTGGGTTTTGATGCAGCCTTGAGAGGTGGGAAGACAAGTAGATGCAGCCAAAGAACGTTCTCTGAGCACTCGCCTGCTTCTCCTTGTGCTGTTGCTGACACCACCAGCCCACACAGATCTCTACAGAAGTGCTGAGACAACTCAAGGGTGACAACACTAGGGCAGCAGCTGATGGCACTTTCACCCTGGCAATTGATATAATGGGCCACATCCCCAAAAAAGGTAAACTCAAAAAGTATGGGCAACATGCCTCTCCACCCAAAACGGCCAACGGAGAATGTATCATCTCCAGCAGCTGCGGGCTTGGTACAGTCACAACCCTTGCATCAATGTAAGCCACCCTAAAGGATATCCACCCATCACAGGGGGTACTGAAAATCATAATCAGTGGAGTGGGGTTTGAGGTTCAACTGTTGCACAAGACCTGCATCATGCCACAGGTAGAGGTGCCAATGCTGAGGGTCGCATCTCGGAAGTGGAGGACTCCATAAGAGAACAAGAGCCCCGCCTGGCAGCGTCATCCGTGCTGCTGGAAGAAGGAACAGAAGATGCTGAAGTTTGAACAACCTGCAGTTCCTCTGCTAACTGAAGGCAGCGTAAAGATCCCACCAGAAGGACTGACACATGACTACGGGTAATCACCCCAGCCGAGATGATATCTTGATCTTTCATTATAGAGCGGGCTCATCGGAACTTTAAGCAGAGGCCACCACTGGACCCAACATCTTGCCCAACGATAGCCAGGATCCTGAACTATAAGGACATGGACACAATCCTCACAGTTGTTTGAGATTTAACTCTGGTACAGTTCTAATCAAGATCTACATTGGAGTTGCCCAATTTCATTACAAGACCGGAGGCTACCATTATGCATATCACTTTTCATGCGTCTCCAAGCAGCCGCATACATCGTAAAGCAAAGGTTCCATAAAGAACGTTAAAAGTAAATAAAAGGCATGAGACCATAACATTCAGCCTCTTTTAAATTCGGCTCCAGGCAGATAAGTTCTTTTCATTACTTCTCTAGCAGGGAATTAACAATGTCTATTGATGACTTTATTTAGCTGGTTTTTTTTTGCCATTAGTAATCTTATGTAACTGTTTCTCTTGCCATTACTGAGTTTATTTTCCTCTGCGCTTTTTTCTTGGGCCTTTATCCCCCAACCTTTCACTCCTCTCTCTTCACGTCATTGCGGCCTGCAATTTACGGCGGTCGACTGCTGACCCGGCGCATTTCCTACCCTCGTCATCTCAAGCTTGTCTAATTGCCTTTTTATTTATTACTTCAGTGCTTGCTTTACCCCCTTTTATCGCCTTTTTAAAAATATTCCAAGCGATATTGCATGAACGCATATCCTTACCCGTTCTCTCCCCCACTCCTCCGTTCACGCGCTGACGTATTATTCTCCCAAACTAGCTCTACGCTATGCTGCGATGAATATTTGAGGAGTGAACCTTGGCAACGCAACGATAACGTCGCTGCGTTGCCAAGGAACATTCCTCGATGCTTCTTTTACCCAACACGGCCTACAAAGGCCTTCGAATGCACGCAATACCTGTCACTTAGCAACCAGGCTATCAACAACCTCCGGTGATCACGCTCGAGCGCATTTACGATCCTTGGAGGCTACGATCAGCTGACAGTTTGACAGAAACGCTTTTTAACGCCCAAATCCTTACAAATATATAAAAATAAAAAAAGGGGGAAATATAATTATTACAAAACCTTCATCCTTCTAATATAAAAAAAAGGGAGAACATTTTGTTTCATTATCCTATTTAATCCTTACCTCCCTTATCATGTCTGACCTTGATTCAGATGAGGCAGAGGCTAGCATACCCACCCCCAACCTGAATAATGAGGCTTTTAAAAACATCATCCACGAGGAAATGAGATCTTGTATGTTGGAAACTCTATCTAAAGTAATGACATCCAAAAGATCCTTCCAATGCGAAGAGGATGATAATATTCTAGAACAACATACAATTCCTAAAGATGATCTCACTCATATAAGGGGAAAAAGACTTTAAAAGAGTAAGAATTTAGATTTTATCCCCAAGAGCACTGGAGGTCCTAGTACCTCTACCTTCATGGGAGGTCACCGCACCTCAAATACTTTGGGTGTCCCGAGCGGCACAACGCATAAAGGTGTCCCTAGGTGCACAACGCATAAAGGTGTCCTCAGCGGCACAAAATATCTGGGTGTCCCCTGCGGCACAAAATATCGAAGTGTTCAAAATGACGACCTCGATGAGAGAGATGATGATTTCGAAGATGACGATGCCTCTGATTCTCCTGACGAATATATGTGGATGAAGATGACCGTGTGTTCAACTCACAACTCATCGATGAAGATCTCGCTCCCTCTTCTAAAGATACCATTCTAGACCCCTTAGGCCAAGAAATGTTTTCTCCTCTTAATATTAAACACCCCAGGAGCTCAGAATGGATTCCTCAGGACCACGTGAGCAAGTTTATACACAAATGGCTAAGAAACCCACTAGACAGGGATGCTCGGAACCTATTAAGAGCTGTATGCTCCAGACCCTCCATCGGAGATAAAGCTTGCCAGACTCCAAATCTTGATCCCGAACTCATCAAATACCTTTTTAAGCTCGGGAGAGACCTGAGGAAAGGAATGGAGAGATCCCTTAAAGGTTGTCAAGATAGAGTCGTAGATATCCTAAGCCCCTCGCCAGAATTATTGATATAACTGAAGATAGCCACATTAATGGCACCCCCCTAAACACTGAAGTAATTAAAGGACTTAGCCAGAGAGCTCTTGTGCTACTGGGTGATGCTAACGCCAGCCTCAAATCAGAGAGGAGAAGAGTAGTCCTCACAAAAATGTGCCCAAAATTAAGCGATTTAGCCGACAGAGACCCCTCCATCAACCCTAAGGGCTTGCTTTTTGGTGAAGACATGATTAAAACACTAGGCAAATACGTCTTGACCTTTACAGCTTTTGATAAAGCCCACCAGAACATGAAAAGAGTTTTTAACTCCAATAACCTTTTCGAGAGGGCCGGTAGACGGGGCCTGTCTTCCAGCCGCTTCAACCGCAGGCCCTACCCTAGAGGAAGAGGATATGGCGGAAGGGGATTCCAACACTCGAATACCCCTCAATTCTTTCCACAAAGAGGAAGAGGATTTCGCTCCAGAAACTTCAGATCCCGCGGTGCATCCAACGACAACAACACCCAAAGTGAGTACAACTCCTACCTTCCCTCCTCCTCCTCCTTTTTCCCCAAAGTAGGAGGCAGACTCAAACTTTTCTTCCACAATTGGAAATTAATAACCCAAGACCCATGGGTTCTAGATACTATGAGAGGGTTTATGATAGATTTTACCGAAACTCCTTACCAGTCTTCTTTCCCCAGAGAGATTCCTCTTACTTTAGATCAGGAAAAAATAATAGAGGAGGAAATCTCCTCCATGCTTCAGAAGGGATCTATTGTAGAAGTCCCACTAGAGATGCTTAGATTTATAAGCACTCTCTTCCTCGTCAAAAAAAAGAGAAAGGTTGGAGACCCGTCATAAATCTAAGGGATCTCAAAAAATACCTTGTTTACAGACACTTCAACATGGAGGGTATTGACCTCCTCAGGGACTTACTCCTAGAGGGAGATTGGCTTGTCAAATTAGACCTGTAGGACGCTTACTTTACCATCCCTATTGCCAAGGATCACCAACCCTTCCTTCAATTCTTGAGGAAAAACCATCTCTTTCAATTCAAAGCCCTCCCTTTCGGTCTCTCCTCGGCCCCTTGGTGTTTCACCAAAGTCATGAGATCAATCTCCTCTTCCCTAAGGGAAAAAGGTATTCGTATGATACTATACCTGGACGGTATCCTCATTTTATCTCAAGACTACTCTCAAATCATTCAGGACCTGAAAACTGTTATGGACCTATTAGAAAACCTGGGATTCATCATGAACAAAGAAAAGTCAATTCTTTCTCCTTCCAGAAACTTAGAATTCTTAGGTTTTACCGTAGATACCATAAAATGCCTTCTTCTGCTCCCACCAGAGAAAATATCAAAAATCAAGAAAGAGATAAGACACCTTTTAAAACTACAGGAGTTCTTCTTCAGGGAATTAGCCAGATTACTAGGCCTCCTTTCCTCTTCCATCCAAGCTATTTTTCCAGGCCCCTTAAATTATCGTGCCCTTTAGAGAGTAAAAGCCAGGGCCCTTCAATCGGGCCTCTGGTACGGGGATCTCATCTCACTAGACCAAGAAGCACGACTAGAACTGAACTGGTGGTTAGACAACCTAGACGCCTGGAATGGGAAAGCAATTTTTGGTTCAGCACCAGAATTTGTATTAGAATCCGATGCCAGCCTTCATGGCTGGGGAGCTTGCTTCGAAGACCAGAACACTGGCGGAGTCTGGTCTCTGGAAGAATCCTCCCACCACATAAATTTCTTGGAATTGACAGCCGGCCTCTATGCCTTGATGAGTTTCAAACAATCCATTCAGGGCAGATCTGTCATTCTAAAGATAGACAACATGTCCGCAGATGCGTATATAAATCGCCTAGGTGGAGCCAAATCTACAGACCTCTTGAATCTAGCCAAGAAACTTTGGATGTTCTGTCTGGAACACAAAATCTCTCTAAGAGCCGAATAT
Source organism: Triturus cristatus (assembly GCF_964204655.1). Taxonomy (NCBI): domain Eukaryota; kingdom Metazoa; phylum Chordata; class Amphibia; order Caudata; family Salamandridae; genus Triturus; species Triturus cristatus. The sequence continues at coordinate 1,156,661,612 of NC_140580.1, read as the reverse complement.
CTCCCAGGAAAAACAAATGTATCCGCAGATTGGAACTCAAGGTTCCTTTTAGACTACAGCGACTGGAAACTCAACGTCTCTGTATGCAACTCTCTCAACAACTTATGTGGTCCTCTGGGAATAGATCTCTTTGCCAGCAGGTTGACATTCCAACTCCAGAGTTACTACAGTTGGATGCCAGACCCGGGTGCTCTGGCAGTTAATGCCTTGCTCCAACCTTGGGAAGGCACCAACGGTTATGCTTTCCCTCCCTTTTCAATGATCCAAAGGGTCCTTCAGAAAGTCAGACAACATCGATGCTCAATCGTCCTGATCACTCCTTTCTGGCCTTCTCAGGCTTGGTTTCCAACTACCGTGGAAATTACTTACGACCTCCCCTTCCTAATTCCTTCCCTAGTGGATCTTCTTACAGACATAGACGGACGTCTTCACCCCATGGTTCAAACAGGGAAGCTTAACCTTCTTGCCTGGAGAGTGTCAGGAGATCCAACGATCTCTCAAGACTTTCGTCAACAGCTTCAACTCTCCTCGGAGAGTCTTGGGCCCCCGGCACACACTACCGGTATAACATCATATGAAAATCATGGGTTTGTTGGTGCTTGGAAAGGAATCTGGATTCCGTTGAAGCACCTATCGTTGACATAGTCAATTTCCTTGTAGAACAATTCGAACGGGGCCTTAGTTATAGATCTATTAATTTTTATAGATCTGCCATCTCTGCAGGTCACTCCCTTGTTAATGGTAAGACAATTGGTAAAAATGCAATTATCTGCAGAGTTCTCAAAAGCATCAGACTCAGGAGACCTCCTAGACCTAGATACCAATCCCTCTGGGATGTAAACTTGATTCTTGATCTTTTTTCAAACTGGCCTATTAATACCCTTCTAAACAATAAAAACCTTTCCATCAAACTCGCTACTTTACTTTGCCTAATATCCTGTCGGAGAGTCTCTGACATTAAAGCTCTTGAAATATCTAATAGATCCTACAACATGTTCAGAGTCAATTTTGATCTTTTTAGAAGAACAAAGACTATGTCCGATTCCATCTTTTACCCTCGTTTTGATTCTTGCCCTAAACTTTGTGTTGTTGATTGTATGAAAGAATACGACTGTAGAATGAATTCTCTTCGCCCTTTTGGTGTGAATCAGTTACTTATTTCCTTTGTAAAACCTCACAGAACTATCTCCTCTAGTTCTATTTCTAGGTGGGTTAAAATTGTTATGAATTTAGCAGGTATTGATCTAAATATGTTCAAAGTTCACTCTATCAGAGGTGCAATGGCCAGTAAGTCTTTCTGGTTTGGAGGTAAGTTGGGCGATATCCTTAAGGCTGCTGATTGGTCTAATGCTAGAACTTTTGCTCATCATTATTGCAAACCAATTTCTCATATGTTTGACGTAGTCTTACAAAGCTACCAACATGCATAATGGTAGCCTCCGGTCATGTAATGAAATTGTGATTCTCCTATTAACATGACTAGAGAATCTGGATTTCATTAAAGACACGGAGGCTAACATTATCCCTCCCTCCTCTTTCCCATTTAACCTTATCTCTACAGTATAACAAATCAAAATAAGTGTCAATTGCAATGTTATATACATTTAATTGTAAACAAATTTGATTAATGTTTTTTCTCTTTGTATGCTTCTTTTAATCACATTCCTTGCTCACCTAATTTATCCTTTATTTTATCAGAATTTACTTACATTTCTTTCTATCTATTTCAGATAATCTCTCATAAATTCAGGACTCGGACCTCATTTCCTTCATCATCCTTGGTTTCCAGCCTTGCCTGATGGTTTATCCAAGATGTTCGCATTTCTTTAAAAACTTTATTCCGTTTCTACACATTAACGTTTCAAGTTTTGGAGGAACTTATCCTGTTTTACGCCATTTAAAAGAGGCTGAATGTTATGGTCTCATGCCTTTTATTTACTCTTAACGTTTTTTATGGAACCTTTGCTTTACGATGTATGCGGCTGCTTGGAGACGCATTTAACGTGATATGCATAATGTTAGCCTCCGTGTCTTTAATGAAATCCAGATTCTCTAGTCATGTTAATAGGAGAATCGCAATTACACCAGAAAGGTAGTACAGCAACCAAAGGGGAATTTAAATTCAAGCTCCGAACATTGACTGTAGAGTTTATATTGCAATATCCAGGAATAGTCATCTTCCAAGACAAATCTTTGATTTTTGAGATGCTGGAAGCTTCATGGGACTAAGCTGAAGAGGGTAGGACTATTTTGCAATGACGGAGAGCAGATGTCCCTCACAGGCTGAGGACCACCAGCTTGGACCCTGCCCGGGGAGCTTTGTTGGTGGACTTGAAAGAAGGGCCACACAACCCGAGATCTGGGGCAGAACCATCAACCCAACTGGAGCTCAGAACGTGCCTCAGCAGACTCAGACTGTCACAGGATGGGGCAATGGTCTGGAAACAAAACCAGATCTCATCCACGCCCCTAGGGGGGCGGAGGAGATTACGCTTATTTGGAGGACAGTTTATGTAGATTGGGTACTCAGCGCTTCACACGTGATGCTTTGCCCCTTAACTGATAATGTTGACATTGTTCAGGGTTAAGAGTTTTATTGGATATTCCAAGGGGGGCCATCCATATTGTTGATCTCTAGATTGGGGGTCAGCTTTGCTACCTTCATTTGTCCAACAGTTTTTTAGAGAAAGAAGTTTCAAGTGTGGGGTGGAGTAAAACATTCTGCATGCTTTGGGATAGAAATGGCTGAGGAAGTTCATTCACTGCCTTCAATTCTCTGCCCAGAGAACCGAAGTCCAAGCCCTGGTTATCTCTAGGCTGGACTATGGGAATATTCTGTACTTGGGGTTGCAAAAACATTGCTTAAACACCTCCAAATTGTACAAAACGTGGCTGTCTGGCACTTGCTCCACCCTCCTAGGTTCACCTACGCTGCCAGCTTGTTTAGGAACTTATTATTGAATGGTGGGCACAATTCAAGGTGCTGAGGTACATGCACAAATGCCTGGCTTACACTGGTCCTGATTACCTTAGACCTTTGGTGTCCTGGTACAAACCTGGCTGCTCACTGCACTCGAGCCATCTTAGTCTCCCCGTAATTCCTAAAATTAGGATATTTCGACAGGCATGTCGAGTGTTTTCCTTTTTGGGACCAAAACTTTGGAATTGTCTGTCTCCGACACAGAGAAAATTTAGTTCACTCTCCTTGTTTTGTAAATTGCTAAAAACATAGTTTTTTCTATCCTCTGACCCCTCCTGATGGTTCTAATGTTTCTGAGATTCTTCTGGCTCATCCCATTTTCCGTATTGAGCTCAGCGCTGTGAAGCCTTCTTTCTCTAACCAAGCACTTTACAAAATAATAATAATGTTAATAATAATAATAATAATAAAACAGTTCCCCTGTTCACATGTGCAGTTGGTTGTGCAGCAGGGCACAGGGCACGTTCTCAATACATCTTTCTCTACCCAGAATGGCAGAGCGCGCAGACGCCAGGCTGCAGGAGGAGCCTCGTCACATCCTGGTGTCGCCTGTGGTACATCAATGGCTTCTGAAATAAAACTGAAAGAGAGGCGGGGCAGAACAGAGTGGGCAGAGGTTCCAATGATCCATGAAACACAGTTACTGAGGAATAATTATAGACTCCTTGGTAGGTTCTGTCCCATTCAGAGCACACCTACATAGACATGCGCCTCTTCTATACATTAAGACGTGGCGCCATCATCTGGACATTCTGGCAGGCAGTGGAACGTGTCCTTGGGCAGATTCCTGGTTGCCATGTCAATCTCATGCCCCACTTGGACACACTGAAATCTTTAGAAGATCACTGCTCTACGGTTACGGTAACATAGTCCTCGGCATAGGACTTGTTCACTCCAAAAAAAACATTGTAGAACACTGGAGATGACAGGAAGCCCCATGATACCTTTGTGGTGAGCAGGGATGGACACCTGTAGACTGCTAGAGATGTGTTATGTTACGTGAATTGGATTTTTAGAGCGCGACTTATCACCCGAAGGGTATCCAGGTGCTGGAGTAGATGCGTAGGACGTCTGTATCTGCTGGGGTTAGTTTAGGAGCCAGGTCTTCAGCCTCTTGAAGAATTCAGGAAGTGAGGGCGAGGCCCTGATGTGTAGAGGGAGGCTGTTCCATGTTTTTAATCTGATGTAGGAGAAGGCTGGGCCACCCATTCTACTTTTGCAGATACGGAGGGGTGTCTGCAGTAGAGTGACTCAGAGCGTAGGTGTCTAGTGGGTTGGAAAAAATTAGGCGTAACTGAGGTATGCTGGTCCAGTGTTATGTAGTGCCTAGTATGCATGTGTGAGGAGTTTAAATACACAACATTTGTGAATCGGTAATCGGTGGAGTTCTCTTAGGTGTACTGTGATGTGTGTGTGACATGGGAGGTCAAGGATGAGTCTAGATGCGGCGTTCTGGATGTCAGAAGTCGGTGGGGAAGGTGGTTAAAATTTCCCGCATAGAGTGCATTGTGGTAGTCTAATCTGCTAGTAACTATGGCCAGTTGCAAAAACAAATTGAACTTACCTTCCCGCCGGCAGGGACCCGCGTCGTCTCTGCTCCTATCCTGCTCTCCTACCTGCGGCAGGAACAGGAAGCAGGCAGCCAGGCTCCCAGTTCCACCCTTAAGTCAATCACAATGCTGCAAGCAGCGTTGTGATTGGTTGGGACGCCGCCCAGCCAGGGGCTAATGGCCCAGCCATGTTCTGCTTTGCATTGCAGCCTGCATGGAAAAGGGCATACTGCGCATGACTGGTTTGGTCGGCCCCAGAGGGCTGACCAAACCAGTCATGCACACTCAGGAGTGGGTACACCTCACTCCTGCCCTGCCCAGCCCTGCTCACAAAGCCGCCCCACTCACCCGCCCGCCCGCTACCAAACCTTTCTGCTTTCTCGCTATCTGGTAGCTATTACCATTGTATGTTTTTGCTTCTCGCACTGCGAGAAAGCAGTGGGGCGACGCTCCTCCGCCCTATTGGAGGAGCCGCCCCTGACTAGGGCTTGAGTGATGGTACATCTGGTGCTCTTGGGAATCCATTTGAAGATTTTAAGGATGATACATAGTATGTAGAAGCAGGAGGAGCTAACTGCGCTTACCTGTGAGGCCATGTTGAGTTTGTCGTTTAAGATGATTCCAGGTTTCTTGCGGGGTAAGAGGGTATAGGTGTTGGGCCAAGTTCTAATGACCACCAGGTGGAGTCCCAGGGAAGGTTCTTGTTCCCGATGATCAACACTTATGTCTTCTCCGAGTTGAGTTTCCCGCCGTTGGTTTTCATCAGGTCATGCATTTGGTAAAGGTGGATCTGGTCGTCAAGTATTTGTCAAACATTGAGCGGATGTGTGCCAATGGTGTAGGAAATGATGGAAATGCTGTGGGCTCCAGTGACTTCAGCGAGTGGTGTCATGTACATTTTGAACAGGGTAGGGCTGAGAGATGACCCTTGGGGGACTCCGCAGATCAAGTCCTTGGGTTGTGATGAGTTGGGTGGGAGTCTGACCCTCTGTGCTCTCCCTGTGAGTAAGGAGCATTTCCATTCGAGGGCTGGAACTTGGATGCCTTTAGTATTTAGCCTTTTGATGAGGCTGGAGAGTGACACAGTGTCGAAGGCCATGGAGAGATCTAGTAGTATAAGGGTGGTGGTTTCTTCTCGCTACAGAAGGGTGCGGATCTCGTCGGCGATAAGTGCTGTCTCCATGCTGTGATTGCTGTGGAAGCCAGATTGGGTGCGGTCAAGAAAACTGTAGGGGTCCAGGTGGTTGGTGAGCTGAAGGTTGATTGCCTTCTCTATCACTTTTGCTGGATACGGTAGAAGAGATATGAAGCAGAAGTTACACAATTCGTAGGGGTCTGCCGAGTATTTCTTGAGGAGGGTCATGATTGTGGCATGTTTCCAGTCTTCAGGAAAGGTTATGGAATCGATGGAGGAGTTGATGATGTGCATGTGGAAATTACTGATCAAAGGTCCACCTAAGTTGTAGATGTGGATTGGGGTTGGTGGGGGCCCCATTTGAGAAGTTGGCCTGGTATATGCTGTCCACTAATTAAAGTGGGCACCAAACAACCCTTATTAATGATTAGGTTAAAGACAACCTTTATTGAAAGCTATCCTAGTGGTAGCTATGGAGAGCAGCCTTCAGGCTAAGTTCCGAAGGAATGTAAAGCAGCTTGTTTTACCAGGTCAGAACCTCCTAAACGACCAAATGAAAGGAGAACCACATAAGAGATATATAAAATATATGTATTTATTACTAAACACTCTCTACTAACCTCTTTATGAGATTAGAGCACAAAGCACACAATATTAAATCACTAGAACAACAGTAAATAGCACAATACACAGCGGGCTCCAGGGGGAGACCGAACCATATACTAAGAAAGTGGTATAACAACCATGACTTAACTAGACACAGTGCATAGAGCACATATAATCTCTGGGACCCCAAGGAACCACCCAAAGTAGTGACACAGGGGACCCACGGAGGAGGGGTGCAGTGTCTGAACACAGGCGCGAACTCCGTACAGCTCTATGGGAAAGTCGTGGTTGGAATTTTAGAGCTTAAGGACACTTCAGAGAGGACTTCAAGCAAACCCTTTGGAGCATAGAAGTTTCCAAGGCCAGGGGCTTGGAGGCCGATGGCGATGGACGCGTGAGCCGAGAGCTCCGCACCCAGCCCGGCCGTTATCCTGTTTATTGACGCCCGGACCTGCCGCGAGTATCCCGGGGGCCGGACCTGGCCGCCCCCGACTCCCTTCACTGTGTTGCGGCCGGCCGGGGGCCGCTGCGGCTGGACTGACGCCGAGGAACGGCGGCTGATTGGGCTCCCGCCGGCCATTTTGGGAGGCCTGTACCCGCGGACGGAGCCGCGGAGCGGCGTATCCGAGGTGCCGACCGGAAGTGCAGGATCGCCGGCGGAGACCCCCGGAAGTGCAGGGTCAACGTCGGCGTATCAGAGGTGCCGACCGGAAACCACCGGAGGTGCAGGGTCAACGTTGGAGGCCCGTAGGCGTCTCTGCGGTGATGGTGGCGCCTGAGGCGCGACAGCGGAGTGTGGACACCGGGACCGAGGATCGGTAGGCAGCCCCGGAGCCCTTGCGGCGGACCCTGTGGTCGTGGACGGCCCCCGGACCGCGGGACGAAGAGCGCGGCCCACTGCAGGGCGCTGGTTGGTGGAACGGCTGGGCCAGAGCGGCGGGAGCTGCGTGGTGGCGCCCGGAGCAGAAACGACCAGTCTGGTGGCCGGCCCTCCTGGAGAGCTGTGGACCTGTGGCTGGGGTGGACTGGTGAGCCTGCCTGTGTGAGGTGCGGAGGGTGGACTGGCCTCCCCCGGCCCCCTGTGCTGGGTCGGTGGGGGACCCCTGGTGGCTGAACGGGCCACTCAGGCCGGCGGTGAGCTCAGCCGGGCCACGGAGCGGGTTTGAAGTGCTGCCGTCCGCAGGCCGCCGCGGAGTGGAGGCCCTCTCCGGCGTAGCGCGAGCGACAGGAGGTTGGGGTAGCGGGACCCCGGACGTACCGCCCCTGAGCGGTGCGATGGGAAAGACACGCCCGAGGCAGGGAGCCGCTGCCCCGACCGGGGACACGTCTGGCGAGCGCGATGGCGACGAGACGGGGGACCCGTCAGGGGGCCTACAGCAAAAACAGATGGACCGGATCCTACAAGCCATCTCGGACACGAGGATTGCGCTGCAGAGCGACATAGCGCAAGTCTCCACGGACCTGGGGTTGCTGCGGGGGGATCACCGGAAGCTGGCCGACCGAGTCAAGCAGACGGAGGTCACGCTGGAACAGCTGGCGCTAACCCAGAAAGCCTCGGAGGCTGCCGTGGATGATCTGAAACGGAGAGTGCAGCTGCTGGAGAAGAGGGCTGAGGACGCGGAGGGACGTAATCGCTGCAATAACATACGGGTGGTGGGGCTGCCCGAAAAAATCGAAGGGACCGACATGCTGGCCTACTTAGAGACTTGGCTGCGAGAAGTGGTTGCGGCGGAGGGGCTAACGCCGTTCTACACGCTGGAGCGGGCGCACAGGGTCCCGGCCCGCGCCTTGGACCCGGGGAGACCGCCGCGTCCGGTGGTTGCGCGTCTACTGCACTTCAGAGACCGGGACATTATACTCCAGAAGGCCATGAATCAGGGTCCCTACCGGGTGGAAAACGCGTCGGTCTCTATCTACCCAGACTACCCCCTCGAGGTCCAGCGACATCGGTCATCGTTCCTGGCGATCAAAAAGGCACTCAGAGACGAGGGCATCCAATATGCGCTGTTGTTTCCTGCGCGCCTGCGGATCATGCTGGGCGGCAAGACATTCTTTTTCACCGACCCGGCCGCCGCGTGGGACTGGTTGGAGCTGCACAGAACCGGGACGGGGGCACACTCCGCTGGACGGGAATCACGGAGGGCTTCGCCGAAACCTCGCCGAAGCCGGCGTGCCAAGACTCGGCCGACTGGAAGGGGCTCCCCCCTGGCGTCACAGACGGAGCTGGAGCGGAAAGCGGCATTGCAGGCGGTCTCCGCCATCTCCGGCGCACTTGTGATCGCCCCTGCTGGGGAGCCGGACTCCCGCAAGGGGTCTGACACTCAACGTAGTGATGAGGCGGAGGAAGAGGACGAGGTGACGGAGCTGCCACATGTCACACCTGGGACAGCGGACAACATGTTGGACACTTGAACTGTTCCTGAAGTGCCGCTGACAGTAAGGAGGCTAGCTGGGGGCTGGAGGTGCAAACTGCTGTACTGCTGACTCTGCGCTGGGGATGGGACTGCCATGGATCTTTGGGGGACTGCCAGACTCTCCTTGATTGCGGGGTCGGGGGTGGGCTAGGGCGGGGGCACCGGGGGCGGGATAGGTCTGGGGAGGCGCGGTGGAGACTGGGCTGGGACTTCTGTTGGGAACACTTTCTGCACCCGTCCGGCCCCGGCCTCCCTCCCCTCACTCACACTAGTTGTGAGGCTCTGGTGGCTATCAGAGAAGTTGGTTAATTGTATTGTATTTGGATGGGTAACTACGGTTGGGAACCTGTTCTGGGGGTGGGAGGGACTTGGGGTTGTTGGGGAATTGCGAAAGGGTGGGGTGATGTCAGTGTGCCTAGGATGGGGAGTGGTTGGATAGTACATATTGCACAATGTGATGGCTACCCCCCCTGAGTTGAAGTGTATAACCTGGAATGTGAGGGGGCTCACCTCCATGACGAAACGTTGCAAAGTCCATGCTTATTTAGTGCGCAGAGGAGTGCAGGTGGCTTTTCTACAGGAGACCCATTTGGACCGGGTGGAGGGGCGGGCACTCCACAGGCGCTGGCGGGGTCAGTTGTTTTACACCACCTATTCCAAATTTGCAAGGGGCACCCTTATCTGGGTTAGAGCTGGTCTTCCTTTTCAGCCCCTCGCCTCGCAGGTGGACCCGGAGGGACGGTTTGTGGCAGTGCAGGGCCGGCTGGATGGGAGAGACGTGACGCTATGCAGCCTTTATGCCCCAAATATAGAGCAAGCGGCCTTCTTCACGCGTGTTTCGGGCGCCTTAGCGGAGTATTTAAAGGGGCCGACCATACTTGGGGGCGACTTTAACTCCATCACTGATGTCCACTTAGACTGCGTCTGGATGGCATATTATGCTCTCCGGGCATACAGGCTCTGACTCGCCATAGTGAATACTTGGCGAGAACCATATCGGACTACAACCCATGTCTGATTATAGTGCACTGGAGTAGGCTGCGTCAGACGATACCCACCTGCCGCCTGAACCCGCGGATGCTGGAGGACTCGGTCTTCCATGCGGAGGTCCGGGATGGCATCACAAATTATTTTACAGAGAACTCAGGGACAGCGTCCAAGAGGGCGTGGGAATGGGACTCGTTCAAGGCGGTTATTAGAGGGATATGTATCTCCTCCACGGCCGGGGTCCGGAAAACGTTATTAGGAGATATAGAGAAGGCGGAGGCCGCGCTGCGCGGCACGGAGAGAGCACAGCACTTGGGGGAGCAATCCCAGGATGAGGTGGTTGTGGCGCATGAACAGGTGGCAGTGCAGGTAGAGCAGCTCCGCTGTTTTGACTATAAGGCATACCTTGCCAGGGCACATGCGGAGAGGGACAAAGTCGGGTCGCTTTTGGCCTGGTTGGCGAATCCAGATGCGCGCGGCTCTCCCATACTTTCGCTGACCACTGGGGAGGGGGTGACGGTGCACTCTCAGAGGGAGATTAATGGTCAGTTCTTGGCGTATTATGCCGCCCTTTATACTAATACCCTACACGACGCCCCTGGGGAACTGGAGGACTTTCTGACGGCGGCCCACTTGCCAAAACTGGACCCCACTCTCAAGGAGGTGCTGGGGGGGGATATCTCGCTAGGCGAGATCCGTGTGGCGATCAAGCACATGGCGCACAAGAAGACCCCGGGCACAGATGGGCTCCCAGTGGAGTTTTATGCGGCCTATACGGACCAACTTGCCCCACAGTTACAGTCGGTCTACCGGGAGGCCTGGAAAGAGGGTCAGTTGCCTGCCTCAACACGTGAGGCGCTGATTATACCACTCCTGAAGAAGGGAGGGGACCCGAGTGCCAGGACAGCGTATCGCCCACTCTCCATGCTCACCGTGGACTATAAGATCCTCAGCAAAATCCTGGCCACGCGATTGTTGGCACATATGCCCTCCTTGATACACCCTGATCAGGCTGGGTTCATCCCCCGACGGAACACGTCGACGTGTATCCGGAGACTATTGCGGGTTATGGAAGTAGATTGTCTGGATTACCCGGCCGCTCTGACGCTGTCAGTAGACATGGAGAAAGCCTTCGATAGCGTGGAGTGGCCTTACCTGTTTAGGGTCTTGCAGGAGTTCGGCTTGGGGGATGGGTTCGTGCGCTGGACGAGGTTGCTTTACGCTAACTCGGTGGCCAGGGTGCGAACGGGGACTACGATATCGGCCTCCTACCCGGTGAGAAGGGGTACGAGGCAGGGTTGCTCATTGTCACCTTTGCTGTTCGCCCTGGCGGTTGAGCCCCTGGCGGCCCATGCCCGACTGGGACGCGCATATGCTGAGCTGTTACTGTGGGGGGAAACCCATTATATTTCCCTCTATGCAGACGATCTACTGCTCTTCCTGGCTGACGCGGAGGGGGCCTTACAGGGTGCCAAAGCGTTACTGAGGGACTTCGGTCACTTGTCGGGCTTGAAGGTCAACTGGGGCAAGACTTGTGTATACCCTGTTACACAGTGGGAGGAGACCCCCCCCGCCCTCGGGGCTATCCGCTGTGAAGCTCGCTGTCTGCCGTACCTGGGAGTGCATATCTACCGCACCCAGCAAGATCTGTTGGAGGGGAATGTTGGGAGGGCGGTTAGAGGTCTAGCGGGCAGTATTAGATTCTGGAGCACCCTACCTCTTTCGGTAGCCGGGAGGGTAGCGCTACTAAAGATGGTGGCGCTCCCGCGATTGTTGTATTTTTTCCGTACGCTCCCTATTTGGGTGCCGGTTTCGTTCTTCCGCAGGCTCACAGCCATGATCACGGGTTTTATCTGGGGATCTGGCAGGCGGCGGGTGGCGCTGGCCACGCTACGACGGCCCAGAGCAGAGGGAGGGCTTGCTGTGCCCGACTTCGAGTGGTATTATCTGGCGGCCCAGCTGCAATGGCTAGCGCAGGCGGTGGCAAGGGAGTTTAGAGGTCCCGAAGACCCGCAGGGCAGGGTGATCCCGCGGCATGTCCTTTCTTTTATTGTCTTCCAGCAGCGACTAGAGTTGTCGCAACTGACGCTTGAGGAGCGGACGCTCCGGTTGTGTTGGAACCGCAGCTTGCGGAGGGTCGGCACTGTTCACCCCTACGCCCCGGAGATCCCATTGGGCATGTGCACGGCCGTCCCCCACGGAGGGGACTGGTCGGGGCTGGCTCAGTGGGAAGACCTAGGGCTACAGATGGTGGGGGACCTGTACCTCAATGGAGCGCTCCAGCCATTCCAGGGACTGCAGGATTCCTTCGGGATCCCGAGGGGAGACTACCTACTCCACGCAGCCCTGGTGGCAGCCCTACAAAAGCACTGGAACACGGGACTTTCTGAACCGCAGACGGCTGCCGGCTGTCAGTATGTGGTCATGGCGGCGGGCACGGTCAAGGCCGTTACATGCCTCTATCAGAGAATGGCGATGGAACACCTAGCCCCGTTGAGTGTGCTGAAGGATAAATGGGAATTGGACATCGGGAAGCCCATTCCGGACTTGACGTGGCCCAGGTTACAGAGACGGGCCTGGAAGAGCACACGTAATGCCAGGTTTCAATTGGTGCAGTACTTTATCTTGCATAGGGCTTATTTGACGCCAGCTAAATTATTTCAATACTTTGGGGGTCCCGCTCCGCGGTGCCCTCGCTGTGGGGAGGAGGGGGCCGACTTTAAGCACATGTTTTGGTCCTGTGGCGTCCTCTGCGGTTATTGGGGGGAGGTCATTGATTGCTTGACCCACGTAACGGGGCGGGAATTGGGGGTGGACATGGGAGTTTGCCTGCTGCTGTGGTTCCCCCACACTCCACGCACGAAAGTCACGAGCAAGTTTTGCGACCTAGGGCTGGTGATGGCTAAAAGAGAAATTACCCTGCACTGGAAATCAAGAACTGGCCCCAGCTTTGAGAGGTGGAGAACCACCTTCACAAAATGGGCGGGTAGCGAGAGTACACTCAGGCTGCAGCTAGCGTTGCGGGGAAATGATGAAAAAGCATTAGCCATGGCACATGCATGGGAAGCATTAGTGGTGGACCTCCGAGGGTGGGGCGCAGAAGCAGAGGAGGGCATTGACGCACAGGAGCAGCATGCAGCAGAGTAGCGGTGGAAAGGCTACTGACGGGTCACACGTGGGGGCGGGAGGGCTCCTCTTCTCCTTGCTGCTTGGCGCCTGATCATGGGGGTGGAGAGTGGCTCGCGGCCGCTCCCACGGCCAATCACGAGATGGACTTCTCACGGTACCTACGACTATGGCACACTGACATGCGGGTGGGGGGAGGGAATATTTGTGTTTGGGGAGTGTTGGGGGGCAAAGCATTGATAGTTGGAAGTGGTCTGCACTGTACTATGCACTGGAGTATATTACTAGGAGAAGACCAATGATATGCTGGTCATTGCAGATGGCTATTGTACTTGAATTATGCAATAAAAATTGTTTTTGCAAAAAAATAGAAGTTTCCAAGGCCAGCACCTTTGTGAGTACCGAGGTACCCATGTTACCTATCCCAGAGGAGCCAGGTGCATATGGGTCAAGTGGTGTCGGAAACCCTCGTCGTTTTCAATGGCTTGATGTGAAGAAGTGCTGCTGCCGGGAAGATGAAAAGTGTCCGGTGGAATCCAAACCTGGATCCGATGTGAGAAGAACCTGAAAGCAGAGGAGACAGAGTCTGGGTCACTTCAGGGTGACAAGGGGCACGATAGACGAATGCCCACCGATGTCGGGTGCATCAGGTGAGAAGATGCGATGCTTGACTCTGCAGCCACGGGGACCAGGAGGCGTCTACGACAACCAAAGTCCAGAGGTGAGTTGTCCCACAAAGGATGTCGAATGCTGGGGGGGTCTGTGTCCGGATCGAACACCAACAAACCTTGGCAACTGAAATCAATTTCAGTGAGGACAAGCAAGGTTCTGGGGACTCTCCAAGCTATGGAGAGTCAGGGCACGTCTGGAGCAACCAGGAAAGCCCACAGAAAGTAAAAGTTACCTTCACAGGGACCCACAGGCCAACAGACCAAGGATCGCAAAGGAGCCTCGAGCTGAATCACAAAATACCAGCCCACGGAACACTCGTGGAGTGTAGGATGGAAATCTTCAGTGGAAATACTGCTTGGGGTCAGGACTACAAGTAGCCCAAAGCACAGCCTCAGAGATTGCCAAAAAGCATATGCTGCTGCAAAGGTACGCAGTGCCCAGGGGTTCAGGTTACACGGTCCCCACGAGGATACTGGTCTCAGAATTGCTGAGAGAGGAGATCGACCTCAGAGACCTCAGGAACTCACCTCCTGTGTTGCAGAAATCTTCGGAGTCCTCAGGAGCTTGGGAGATGCAAACTGGTCAGATGCGTTAAAGGTGCTTGTCTTGCAGGTGAGTAACTCCTTTACTCCAAGGGAGATTCTTTAGTCATCCAGCGTAGTGTAGATCATCAAAGTATTTGGTTCCTGTAGCCGAGTTTAGTCCAGGTAAAATCTAAAGTCCTGTAGTCAGGGTTCCTACATTATACCCAAGGAAGGGGTGGGACAAACTCTGGGGACCCACCTATGGGAGGGTCAGGACAGAGGGGTGGCTACACCCATGTCCTTTTCCAGTTTTGCGCCAATGGCTCCTGCAACCGGTTTGAACTGGACTATGTACAGGGACACCAATTGTGCCCCCAGTGCAGACTTCAAACACTCTCACAGTGCACCCACCCAGCCCCAATACACTAAATCCTGTCTGGGAGGTGGTCACACCTCTCTGTGACAGGAAATCTATTGTCAAGCCTTCCCCTGCTCCAGCTTGGCTCAGTAGCAGGAGGGCAGACTCATGTCTGTGGCTGGCAGCGTCCATTTTGTGATGCCCAGGTCGAGAAAGATGGTACCGGGTAGCACGGTGACCCACAGTAGTGGATCTACAAGGGAGGAATCATACCTCCCACACCAGTTACTGGTGTGGAGGTATGATTCTAAGGTGTTTAACACCAAACACAACATGTTTCTAAGCAGCCGTTTTAAAGGTAGCATTTACCGCGAGGTTATAATGCACTTAAGAGTATATGGTAGGCTGCATCACAAACAACCCCGGAATAGAGGTTCCGAAGGCTGCAGAGGGGCTCTGCTCATGTAGTTGCACCCTCTCACGTAAAACCCAGCACCCTACCTTCAGGTTTGATAAGGCCTCTGCCATAGGGGTGACTGATTGGTTTATATGTGCAGTGATATGGATAGATATAGTGAACATACATCTAAGTAAGGGGTGTATGCACCACCTTACACAGGCTGCTGTAGCAGACCTGTTGTGCCATTTTGAATGGTCTCCCAGGGGTGGCATAATACATGCTGCAGCCCCTGAGAGGCCTCTGGGGTACCTAGGCCCTGGGTATATAGTATACCATATACTAGGGACTTATAAGGGTACCCCAGAATCCAATCTGAAGTGTATGTAAAGTACATGCAATCAATTTAGAGAGAAAGCAGCTAGGCTGGGGTCCTGGATAGCAGGATCCCAGCCAGACTAAGTCGAAAACAGTGATACATCAGCAAAAAGTGGGGGTAACAATAAGAAGCAGATCCTTCTTGCCTACACCCCGGAGTGGACATTTTTAGGTCTCGCCTAGCGAATGCAGCGCATGCGCTGCATTGCCTTGACGAGACTATTGTTGTCGGTTTGGTGCGCGAAGGGAGACAAACCATGTGCGCGCATGGACAGGCGATGTGCACGCGCATGGCGTCTCCTCTCTGCCTCACACACTCCCACCGCGTGCTTGTTCCATTTTGCCACGGGGAGAGCCCAATGCAAGTACAGCAGGGT